>NC_135497.1:251811023-251841023 GCF_052857255.1 Amblyomma americanum
CCACCGCGCTCAGAAGAACTCCCTATAGTCACTAAGCCACCGCGGCGGATGCTGGAGGCTTGAAGTTGCATTGCCTAAGGGCTCATTCACACTTGAGAGCCGCAGAGGTCGCGTGACTGTTTTGGTCGAAAAGCGACAGTCGCCGGCCAGTCGCTCGCTGCTCGCCTTTGCATCCCCGCGACTGCGAGTCGCAAACCGCTGAACCAGTCAGCGAGTGAGCGAGCTTTCGGCAACGACGCCGCTGGCGGGTGCTCCGAGCGACTAACTGCGCCATCTGCTACTTGGCTGCCGTAGTCGTCGCTAAGCATAGCAGGTTTCACATCGATGCCGCAACTGAGGGCATTTCGAAATTGACCAGCGCTGTAATCAAGATGCTGCTTTTGTCACGGCTTTATTGTAAACCCCGTCTCATGATAATATAAAATATGGTTGATTTCCGCGGCGCCTTCAGCAGCGGAGAAAGCAGACGCCAGGCGATAGAGCCCCTTTGGGGAGCAGAAGCAAAGCGGCTATAAGAAGAAATTTGCTTGTATCCAGCAGAGCAGCTCGATATTGGCCAACGACCCTCAAAACTGATTCATTTTTGAATTCCGATTTCCCAGAGCATGGTATGAACGCCAACAAACAACATACTAGCGCATTTTTCTTACGCTAGCGGCCGACATCCCGGCTGGCTGGCAGGACGCTTGTGCGGCCGCGGTGCACATTGCCGCTATATCTTCCTCTTCGCTCAGGTCGTCGCAGAACATTGCTAATATCGAGGGAACAGCACACTTTCGAGGCCCAAGCGCGAGCGCAGGAAACGCGGCCAAAGCAGGCGAAGCTCTCGAAAGCGCGCGAATGGCGTCATTTCCAAGAGTTCTCATTTCAAACGAGAATCGAACGTGAAGGCGACCCGCAGGTCGCCTTTGGAAGTGTGAACATCGGTGTTGTCGAACTGCGGTGTAGTCGCATGCGACTGCTGGTCGCGCGACCTCTGCGACTCTCAAGTGTGAATGAGCCCTAAGTCATATAGCAACCGCGTTTCGTCACGACGGGAGTTTTTGCTGTGAGTTTAATGGCAGACCATGAGAGCCACGTCATAGGGATCGCGTGCGTGATAATGCGGCCACTCACGCGCAGCAGGGCCGGCGCTGTCACGCAGCTTGAGGGCTGTTGCCACCCATTGGAGGCCTACCTCAAGTTCCCGACTGCATCACGCTTTGTGTTTCCAGCAACCGTGAATTTAAGGTGTTCTGAAAGGCTTCGATTTCCTCCTTGCTACCGGTATCGAATGACGCAGGTCTGTTTGGAGTGGCCGTCGCAGCATGCTGGTGGTATGAAATTAATTGGCAAGCGGTGAACCGATGTCTATGCCTGAACGCAAAGAACGTTGATTGATAAAAACTTGCATACGCTGAAAAGGCAGCACAGTAAAACGGAAGCCGCGGGACGTTCCTTCAGGGAATGTGGCTGAGGTATTGTTTAGATGTCGTCATGGAAAATAAAAACCGGAGCAGTGAAGAAGGTTTCCCGGCCACCGGCCTCATTCTTCTCTTATTATATTTTTAACTGGACTACAACGCACCATCGCACAGTCGTTGCCCTCCTTTACTTGCACTGTTGTCAACAAGAAGTGGGGTTCAACTATAGCTGTACTGCAATGCCCAGGCGCCGACCGACTGCCCGGCTGTTGCGGCCACATCAAGAATTGTTTGAATTATTATTACTGCCGTCATGCTCTCTCCCATGCGAAGCAGGAATCAAAGTTTGCATCGTTCTCCTGATGAGAGCCTTCAGCGCAGACGCCCCTGATCGAGGTAGCTGACACGGTATGACGTAGTTGGCCAACTGTTCTGGCCTAGGTGCTGCCGTCCACGAACGCAACGCTCTAATGAGAGCGAGTAGGCTCCACTTGTCACGGAGACACGTGCAGTCCCGGCCATAATATTACGGAGCACGTCTCAGTGATCAAACTCTCGTGGAGCCTTACCTAGCGGAAATTACGAAGTCGTTTATGCATATTTTAGCACATGCCGCCGGTACGTGGATTCGCGTATGAACCCAAGAAACCATGTATATCTTCTCTACGGAACGGGTGACAAAATTTCAAACACAGAAGCTTGCTCCGTAATACTTTGGCCACACCTGTACATGCTTAGTAAGGCGCTGAAAAACACACGAGAAGCACAGTTACTGCCACAAATCGGGCTGCAACCTAAGAGTGTCGCGTTTTGTCCAGCGGCGACTATATACCTGTAAACGGCTGCTAGCAAAAAAAAAAAAGAAAGATTGCGCCACGTTGAAAACTGATATTATTTATTCCGTTTGCAGTCTTGACGCTGAAAGCTTCTGTGAGGCGCAAAATTGTTGTGGTCGGGCCATACTATTCCTGGTAGTTTTGCGCCCATTGAGAAATGGAAGACCGACACGGTGCGATTTACGATCCTTAAGCAGTAAGGTTATGCGCGCTTTCCCATTGAAAGGTTGGTTGGGCCAAAGGAACGTGCCGTTCTTTTGACGCATTTATGACTCTTGTTGAGGGACTGCTGCATTACTTGCCATCTTCCTGCCGTTGAAGGTGGGGGGCTATGGCCGGGCGCAAAATATGGGTATGCTCTAATGAAAGATTATACGGGAGTGTAGGCTGCCCATTCACAACCCAGACGTGGATCGTCGCGAATAAACTGCATCAATCACTCACTCTAATAACGAATGTATATCGCGTATGATATTAAACTCCTAGGTATTAAATATAGGAGATATTAAAGGCCTAATAGAGAACTCAAAATAGTATTTGACATCAAAAGAGTTTCTCAGTTCATGCCAGAAAGAGTAATAGCATAGGCGATACAAGATGGTCTGGGCGCATAATTAACATGTTGGGTTGCTAATGAGCACTGCTCCTTCTCCCGCAAAGTGATAAAGCGTTATGAACAAATAATGAAATGAGTGCTAAAACTTCTTGCCTAAATCACAGTTGATACTTGCTATTATGACCAAATGCACTTTGTGAAATAAACAAAAATTAGTCTTCAAGATGTTGCTGGTCAGATCACTGAGCTTATCAAAATCATATAAATATGCATAAACTACTACGCTGGTTGTCTATGAAGTGCGAGGGCTTTCTTCATGTTCACAATTCAATTCACTGTGAATACAACGGCGCAGTTTGTTCACTTTGAGGGAACTTTATTCACCCATACTCTTGACGAAGGGACTCGTCTTCTGTTAGGAACACACTTCAGCCTATCTCGTAGTGTCGCTCTGGCACACGCGTGAGGTCTGACGTGAACCACTGTCAATCGCGCACGCTGCGCGACACTTTGAATTCGTCTTGCGTAAAGTGATTCGCAAAGCAGGCACCGGCCCCGGCAGCGGACGGTTGTTCTGGCACACCACGACTCGTAACTTCGCACATCTTTCCGCGCCTCGCCATGGGTGGTTTCGCGTGCGCGCCGTGGTCGGGCGGCTTCCCGCATCTGTTGCAGGCACCTTTGCTTCTCAGCCTTCCGCTGCGCATCGGCGGCGGTCGACTTTCTACACATTCTGTAGGCGTTATTGCTTCCCATCATCCTTCTTTGTTGAGTATTGGTATAGTGCTCTATAGTATTGGCAGCGCTCGGCGGCTGCCACGTATGCACATGCGCGTGGTACTCCGATTGCTCCAGCTGCGGAGGGCACGCGGTTAGCCCTTTCTCTTTCGTTGCGAGGCCAGATGAATACATCGCGAAATATGGGTGAGGTACGTAAAAAGTGCTCTCGCATTACAAAAAACTGCTCAGCCGAAGGCTCAATGAGATTGGCGACATGATGTATCTCCGCAGAACAGACTCGGGTGATTACGGCGCTGAGAAAATTGAAGGCGTGAACCGTAGTTAATGTGCAAAGGCACTGCAACAAAGCTACGCCGAACGTGGAGCAGTTCAAACGTTCGCATTCGTATTTTCGAAGCAGAGCACACTTTATTAGCATACATCGAAATAGGTTCGATCCCGGCCGCGGCGGCTGCATTTTGATGGAGGCGAAATTCAAAAACCCTCGCGGACCAGAATTTTGGTGCGCGATATACGGAAGCTGAGGTGGTTGAAATCAATGCAGAATCTTATGCTGTACGGCGTGCGTCAGAGCCCACAGTGGTGCTTTGGGGCGCAAAAATCTATTAGCCAACTGCATATTGAAGCCTTACTTAACTATATATTGAAATCCCTAGTCAAAAGTTTATGGAATGCTATATTATCAAGAAGTGTATAATCTCTTCGCCTTGCGTGCACACACCATGAAATAGGTATAGCTTAATTTTGAGTGTGTGAATTACACAGTTCACCCCTAAACCTCAAACAGTGCACAATGTTGGCCGAAAAGTTTTTTCGCCAAAGTCATGTCTCATTAACCGATGATGACGCGTCTACGACAGAATGTAATTGATTCATAATTCGATAGCATTCAGCTTTTCGTTCTTTTCTATGGACTGGATTGTAACTCTAAAGGAAGTTTTACGCCAGAAGCCTTCTGCTTCGATACATTTCTACGTATTGTATGTGTTCTAGGAGTTTTCTTTCAGCATGTTTATTCACAAAACCTGATTTAAAATCCGAATGAAATTTGATATCACCATTGAGTTGCCCGATTCAAGGATCGTATTGTCCTTCGTATTGATCCTTTGCAGGATCAGTCAAAGGATCCTTCGTATTGAAACAGATGTTGCACCGCACACCACCTCGTGCTAGAGTGACAAATCCGAACGGCTATCAGCGCGCTGGGACCGGAAGCCCGCAGTGCGGACCTTCGAAAGTTCTGCTATCAAGGCGAATGTCGGGTTGCCGCCGGCAATGCTGTAACATTTTGTGTGCTGCAGCGATTGCATCTCGTTATCGAAGCTTTAGCCATCACTCTCGAGCGATAAGACACATGACGTCCATAAAAAAAAGTGTGAGGGTGGCGGAAAGCAGGTGGTTCGAGCGGCACGCTCACCCCCCCTCGCTGGATGTGTTTGGCTGCAGGCCATTTCTGCTCACTCGGGAGTGCGTGCGTCTCTGGCTCGCTGTGCGCTTCCACGAGGTCGGCGGCAAAAGTGCTTCGTGGTGTGGTTTGCATGAACTGGACGAGAGGCATTTCAGTGATGCGGCCATCCACATCTAGGAGGTGTTTCAAGAAAGACTTCAAGCAATTTTCAAAAATTGGCTTTTTAGGGTAAAAATATGGCTTTTGCGGCATATATTATTACCAGTGTTGGCGGACACTAGAAAACGGGTGAATCGTTTTAAGTAGCAAGCTGATTAACTTTTTAACTATCAGAGTGTGGAGCTTAGTTGAAATTAGAGATTCGTTGCCGGTCGTTAGTAATAGCTATACCAGTTTCTAGAATTTCGAAAACACGATTACCCTCTGCGCTGTGGCTCGACAAAACTTGGCTACATCGTGCCAAAATACAAGCGCTTTCACGCAGGCAATGCAAGCTTTTCAGTGCACGTAAGTAGTCAAAAAAGCAAAATTTTGTCGAGCCACAGCGGTGAAGATAATCGCGCTTTCTAAATTCTATAAACTGATATTGCTGTTGCTAACGACCGGCTACAAATCTATAATTTAAACTAAGCGCCTAACTCTAATAGTTAAAAAGTTAATTGTTAAAAATTAGTTAACCAGCTCACTACTTAAAACGGTTCATCGGCTTTCTGGTGTCCGCCAACACTGGTAATACTGTGTTGAAAATGCCATATTTGTACCTCAGAAAAACTATTGAAGCGCCTGGTATAACCCATCTTATCGTGTATTCCAATCGGCGATGCACTTATTTCCGCTGCCCCAGCTTAGGTGCTCCAGTATCGATGGCAGATGCCATGGCTACAAACGTCTTTTCCTTCCTTCTTTATTATTATTTTAATAAAACCACTTACTACTACAATCGGCGATCCGGAGCAAGTTTTCTTGCTCCGCGAAATCGAAGAGAGCGTTTCAGTGGGCGATTTGGATTCAGATCCTGAGTTATGATTGTTTCGCGACGAATATTGTGCTCCATCGCGGATATAGGGAGATCCTCCGAATCGAAGATTGGAATACGCCATGATACACTGCTACGCGAGAAGCACTGTATTTTTATACCTACACCTACGTATTATTTGGTGACTATCCATTATGACGAAGGACGTCAAATTGACGAATACAGAAGGAGGAGGTTAAGGAAAACGAGTTTTTTGTTGTACATGCCCAGTCGGAAACACCAGTCATAAGAATCCGCTTCAAAAGGATTCCATTGTGCACATTACTATAAAGCCTGGAGACAATGTACAGACGTATTATTGCAATGAGAGAAAATAAAAAGCTCTGTAAGCCTTGTTCCAGCAGCAGCGGTCGAGTTATCATTTCTTTTCAAGCATAAATTGAACGGAGACGGGAAGCAAATGGCTTATGTGTAGAGGGCTGTGCGTGCAATCAACTGCACGGACAGCAACACTGTTCATCAATTCTAAAAAGATTCTTAAGGCTGGCTCACATGCAAGCGAAGCGCTGGCGATCGAATCCCGCCGCCGCGGCGCACTCACCCTCTTTCGAGCGGCGGCGGCGGCAACTGGAGCGGCGAGCTACGGACAAGTTGGCAAACGCGACGGCGGCACGGCAGCGCCTGTTCTGAACCAATGACGGCCAGGCGTTGCCGCGCGACCAGTAGTACCTGTGTTTGTAAGCCGCACGTACGGAAGTTTGTTTAAAAAAATTATAATAGGTAGGGCTGAATGCTTAAAAAGCAATATTTATGTTTGTTTAAATTATATATCAGAATAAATGACAAAATAGTGCTTATGTATTACGCTTTTTGGTGTTTGCATACCACCAAAACCGGTTGCAAGCGCATATCTTTTGCCAGCAACATTGGTTTTCGCAGCGGTGGGAAACGCCTAGCGGCGACGCATGTGAAACGAAAGCTCGCGAAACGCTTCCCATCGCCGCGCCGCTGTTCGCTCAATTCGCTGGATCGTTTCCATGTGAACCAGACAATAAAAAGTTTTTTGCGGACGCTATTTTGTTTTATTGGCAACGAAAGTCCCGCGACCATACTAACGCACCGTAGACTTGATGACATGAAGTGCTAAACTTTCTTTCTCTCCCTTCTTTTCCCTTTCTTCATCCTTCCCCCACGTGTGAGTTAGCCAACTGTGCGTAATGCTATAGTCCCCTTTACTTTCATTGCAGCCCTAAGTTATGAAAAGAGACTGTCAATGTCCTTCACGAACATCATTTTCTTTTTTTGTCTTGTACTAAGCCTTGTGGTGCAGTGGAAAGAGACCTCTCACGCTTTAACAGCTGCTGCTGGTAATGTTAACGATGCTGAGGACTATGATCACTGGTTTTAGGCTGATTGAGGCTACTCAGCACCAATTCGCCTTTTTTTTTGCTGCTTGCATACACTCCAAGAATATTTACCAACGGCGCGGACGAGGCGTCACGTGCCATTGGTCAGCAGCTGGGAAAAAGTTACTGGCTGAATAGGCTACGGCTTAGTAAAAATATTCGGCGAGAGCCATCGTATCCATTTCTCTCTCCCCGACGGCGTCCATCCATTTTCACCCACAACTCCGTATTTGTTGTTGTCATTGTTACCCTCATACAATGGCACATGCCCACATAGGGGGATTGGCCAAGAATTGGGGGGCACAGAGAGTTTTCCAGATAAATATTTCCTGGACGAAAATAAAATGAATGCTGAGGAAGGAAGAAGTAAACAAAAAGGAGCAGCGAAATGAAACGGGAAATGCATAAAGCACTCAGGAGATCGACACTGAGGTATACAGCCGAGTAGTTAAATGATAATTGCAAGAATAAAAATAATATTAAAAAAGTTACCAAGGTGACCGATTTGATTTCATTAAAAAAATTTGGACTACATATTTTCTTTTTCTCATCGTCTTTTCTTCTTCTGTCTTGACGACTTGCCCTCTTGGATTAGCTTGAATCAGCTCGAATTGGCTTGGATCGCCTTGGATTGGCTTGGAGGGGCGCCAGAAACTGTTACAACGGGGTTCAGTCGCACGGCGGTTCAGGGTGGGCTCCGGTTAACGGCTCTTCAACCTTCAGCATGTTTTGGAGCTTCAGCCTTTGGTGACACGGATCCAACTGTGTGCACGTCTACACGGATGGATCTGCGTCACCAAAGGCATCAACAGCAGCTTTCGTAATCCCCGCTCAGCAGACGCCCCGCAGATTCACTTTAGGACACAAGTCTACTTCAACCGCTGCAGAGCTTGCGGGCCTTCGGAATGCCATTCGCCACATCTGCGGAGAACCGCCTCTGGAGTGGTGCATTTTCACTGACTGTAAACCTGCGCTACAAATTTTGGGATGCTTCTTACGCCACACCGCCTACCAAGCTCTTGATATCATTGGTCTCCTGTCATTTGGTCAGAAAAAAGGCCACCGTATAGTGTTCCAGTGGATCCCTGGACGCTGCGGACTCGATGGAAATGAGACCGCCAACGCTGAAGCAAGGAGCGCCTTCAGCAGTGGCCTGCGTACACCTGTGCCGTTCTCTAGACTGGACACCACTTGTCTCCTTTCGGAATCAATGAGCAGTTCGACGGCCAGGTACTGGGCCCTGCCAGACACTCGACACATCCGCCTTGAACGGCTAGATCCGGCGATGACCTTTTCTGTTCCTCGCGGAATACCACGCCCTATTGCATGCATAATCCATAGATTACGTTTAAACGTCGTCTTCACGCGCAAATACTTGCACCTAATAGGACAAGCGGACTCACCGGACTTTACCACATGCGGTGTGTTAGAGACTATAGAACATGTTTTAGTGACGTATCCAGCATATGCACGTGAAAGACTCATGCTCGCATCTGCATTGAACTCTATGGACACTAGGCCCCTCTCGGAGGATTTGATCCTCGGCGCTTGGCCAGATTGTTCGAAAACTGTACAGGCAACGCGAGCGCACTCATGCTTTTTAAGCGACACGGACCTTGCCTCGCGTTTGTGATGTTAGAAAGTGTGCGTTGTTTTTTTATTTTTATGTATTTTTTTCATATGGCTCCTCCCATCAGCATCATCCCCCATCGTGACCTTTTTTCCTCCTCATCCCGTTCTCCAGTGTAGAGTAGCAGGCCAGATATTTATTTTTCAGGCCAACCTCTCTGCCTTTCCCGTCAATAAATCCTCTCTCTTGAAGCTTCAGCCAGGAAAGGAGCGCCCCGTAAACACTTGACTGCTTTGAACCTTTACGCTTCCCTCAAGCGCACTGGCACGAAATGCGCAAGCGAAATAGTGCTCCGAGCACTTCCGTCGTCGGCCAGGTAGAACGTACTCCCTTAATGCAAGCTCGACGTTCTAACTACGCACGCAGGGACACAGCAACAGCGGGGACCATCTGGATGGGGGAAGGGCACGTGGGCAGCGCTCATGAAGGAAAAGGCTGAAAACTGCTCTCTGCCAATCAGTACGTGTGTTATTGCCGAACTTCCGCGCCAAGCACGTAATGGTATTGGCGTGGGCGCGCCATGTAAAAATCCTGAGAACGAAAATCGACATGCATGCAGACTCGCAGTCAACGTTGGGAGAGCGGAAGTATACTGCGAAATTATTTCGGTTTCTCTAGCCCTACTATGGGAGCGCAGCGGGCTGCTAATTATACTTCGATAAAGCAATGCTGTGAAAACGCAGCGAGCGTGGCTAGGACTGGATTAGCCCACTGGCGCAATGAAGTGAAAAAAAAATCCTGCAGCAGGTTTTTAGAGCTCTTCTTGTGTTTTTTTCTTATATAAACCCGGAAGCAAGCGACTTTTAACGTTACTTAGCAGAAAAAGTAAAAGAAGACTTGGAAGCCACATTTCGTTCTGTTGGAATCTTGTATCGAGTTATCAAGTAAAGGTAGAAAGGTTAAAAAATTGTAAAAACTGACAAAACTGATGAGATGTCGGTGAAGCGCGTTTTTTGATAGGACGGAGTCGCGTTATTGTAGTTTTTATTTCCCCGTGTGTAGTCCTTGTTAGACGCGGGTAACTAAGCTTCATCCGTGGCCCTCGTCTGACTTTCCCTCGTAATGAGATTTCAGAGTGCAATTTCCTCTTTTTCTCGGAGAGGGGCAGAGAGAGAAAGGACCGGGTGGCGACAAGACATTTCTAAGTTCCACGGCCGACCAATCGTGCAATACCAAGGTTGGTCTTTCTTTCACGATGCCGCATCACTGAAATTGCTGGAGTGGTTTCGTGGAGTCGGGAGATATATTGTGTGCGTTGGAAATCAATGTGCCCGAAGCTTAACTGGCGCCACCTGCAACAGTCTGGCTTAAGAAGCCGCCCTGAGACCGTGTGCTCGATCGACTGGGTTGAAAGTATAGCCAGAGGCATTCGGCTTGAGTACCGGCATTGTAGGGCCCGTAATGGCACAGCCACTTCTGGAGTGTGCGGCATTGCAGTGCATTCATCTGAAATGTGCGGTAACATAGTCTTTTGTCCGAAGCGGAATGCGTTCTTACTATAGTCCGTGAACGACTCTTGCCGGTGAAAGCGAGAAAAAAGAAAAACGACGTGCGTAATGGTTGGACATCACGGATAGCTCTCTATATTAAGCAGTTCAGAATAGGGGTACCCTATCGGTTATAGGGATACGGAAAAAAGCTTGCCACCGTCTGGAAGGCGTTCAAATAATAAGCGTTAGCTTTATTGGCCATGCGTAAACGGAAAGTCTTTCCGCATTCAACGGGGCCAGTGAAGAAAACCCCGAGAGGTTCGGAAAAGCAACATAACTTTTCCACCTAGCGGAGCGATCGACGCCTAGCGCCATCTATCAGAGAAATTACGATGCACGGTTACCCGTTTTAGAGTTACACTCCCTTAAGATACGTCTCAAATGGAATTTTCTTCGTTTGGGGGGGTCAAGGTGGGCCCAGAATTCGCTTTGCGGTGCGATATTGTAACGCTTCAATTAGTGATTGCATGTATATAATGTTTACCTACTTTTTAATTGTGGTTTTATTTCTATATCACAACCCATAGGGTTTTATTTGCCTACCAAATTCGGTACACAGCTGTCCCCGGATGGGTGTTCCTTGTTGTTGGAGTATATATAGCCGAATGAATGTACACATAGGTAGCGAGTGTCTGGACCCGTAGAATATCTGTTACGGGGCCAAGTTTGACTTAATTTTGGAAATGTGGCGGAGAGTTTGAAGGATGCTTCACTCCCGCCACCGGTTGGCCCGGTAATGCACTACCTCCGGGATCGGCCTTGTCTTTCGCGCCTCTTTACTATCCTATCTTTCTATCCCATCTTTCAACTCTCCTTCTATCTGCACGTGGTAGCGATTGTGGCTCGGCTGGAGCCAGTGAGCCGGCCTCTGCACTTTCCTTTCTTTCTTTCTTTCTTCCTGGCAAACAGACAGACGAATTTACACATACATAGCGGTCCCCGTAAGGGGGCAGTTTTCCTACCCGTTATAGGATATTATTTGGGGGAGGGGGAAAAAATGGGAGGGTAGAACCGATTGTAATGACCGCCATATTGAATTAGAGAAACCGAAACTATGCGGGATTTTTGTCCCCTGACGTCATACTCACATAGTTCCACCTATATTCACGATATTGGACCATGACGTCTTCATTGGCCCGCGGAAGGTGGTCGTTTCTACAATGTTATTATAGATGACGCTACAAGTCTCAATGCAAGATGTGCTGTTTTCTAGTTGCTGCCACAGATCGCGCTGTGATCTCTGGATGGCAGCAGATCCCACGATATCTTGAAACGTGATGAGCAGTTCCTGCCACAGGTGGCGTTGTGGTCTCAGGGTGATAGCAGACCCCACGAAATCTCGAAACGTGATAAGAGCTAACGTTCTTAATAAGGGGCCTTATTTTCCTGCGCGTGCGCACTGGCGTCCCGCTATTCCCCTACCCCTCTAACCGATAGGGTCCTCCTGCTCCATATCTCTCTAATAACGCTTGCAACTAATAATATTTCAGGTTGAGAATTCTTTTATATCGTTATCATGGCCACTGTAGAGAGTGAATGCTTTACAGCGATGTTGGGCTCCCATCGAAAGTCTTCGTAAAAGAAATATATTGCGCAGAGCTCGTGCGCGCGTGGCGGGTACAGTTTCTTTATGAACTGCCGTAAGTTGAGAGGAAACAGATGGAAATGCACATTTCCACCCCGCCCCGTTGAATCGGCCTCTATTGGGTGGTGTCAAGTCATTCATCCGGTAGTGCAGCAGTTGTCACTAATACTGGCTAAAATTTCTGTATTGTACCTTATATCGGTGTATACGCTTAACAAGGAGGTTGTATGTAGAGTCCTGTGGGGGTGATAGAACGCAGCCACTCTGGGCGAGAGGAACTCGTAGAGATGCATGGTGGTTATTCTGGTTCTTCCCATAAATCAAGGTGGTTGACGGGGGGAGGGGGGGAGTGCAAGGCGTCGCTCTTAAGAAACAAAAACTGGATCTCGGTGAGGACGACATATGACAGCCCCGGGCAGCTCTTGCTCAGTCTGATCAGGCGTTTCATTTATCGGGCCTACACCCCTTGCCGTAATTTGAAGTTCACTTGGCAGTCGCAACAACGCCCCAAGCAAATGGGGCAAGCGTCGCTGTGATTGAACAATACATCTTCAGCGAGTACCTTGCGCCTGAACAGAAAATTTATACCACCGCGTGCCTGTGGCAATGCGCAGAAGCATAATTCGGCACTTTCAACGTAGCGTGTACCGCCACCGCTACCGCGTACCGCGCGCCGTCAGTGCACATGCGCATATGGTAAACGGGAATACGTTGCCGTAACTAGTAGGCACCCTAAAGAGGAATGAGAATTTGGATACTGCGGAGGTCATAAAAAAAGCTCAATTTCTTCGTTACCTTGGCAGCTCAGGATATGAAATGCCGTCACCATTACGTAGGCTTATTGCACGAAATTTTGGAGCCTCGAAATCGAGGAAATGTTAGCGTTTTCGAGGCTTCCCTAGTGCTCGACCTTTTGCTCATGTGGATGCGTCGGTGAATAAGGGTAATAACAAAAAAAAATCTGAAACACCGCGGCAGCCCTTCCTCAGCATGAGCCATATGTGTATGTCGCAAGCTTCCCTTAATGTGAAAGTTTATGTCGACTTTTTTCCCTGGAAAAAATACGCAGTGCTGCGGCTTTAGCGTTCATCATCTATTCTGTGGATGGGGGTGAGAAAATCAACAAAAAGCCGTTTGGCTGCTTCGTCGAATAAAACCTGCGAATTTGGATTTTGTTTCTTCAACATTGGAAGCTGCGACTGCTTGCCCCAGGCGCTGCTCATCTCCTCCGATCCTGGCTGGCTCTACAAGCGCCAACCACTTATACTGCCACTGACGGTGCTTATTTGAACTACGGTGTTCAAGTTCTGTCGACGATAAAAATGTTAGAAACAGTTGCTGTCGAGAGTTTTCACTGACGCAGCAACTTCAGTGTTCCGGCTCTGTGCTCACGCCTTTCTCAGAAAAAACGTTCCAATTCTCGATAAATTACAAACCGTCAGTCTGACCGAACACTCACCAATTTCATGAGCAGGAGTTGAGTAACGCTTCGCTGGCTCTCTGCCACCACGAGCGTGTGCGCAGATTCCGCTTTCATGTTTCCTTACAGCTGAGTACGACTGGCGTCTCGGGAAACAAAGTGTGCTTTTGAGAGCTGGTTGAAAAAAAACATGCTTCTTTATTTCGAGCTGTTGACGCCTAATTTAGCGCCCATGAAGAAAAACGAGGGAAACGAAGTTAGTGGCAAGCTGAACTTGAAGGGATGGAAATGAGCAGCGTTGAACGCGGACCTTCTTATCTTATGCACCTTTTCCGCCATTTCGAAAAAGGCCAAGTTTCTGACGCACCTTCTCGCACAACGATAGACAGCGTATTACCTTGTTTTCTTATCGGGGAAAAACTGAAGGGTATATAGCCCACTGCTCAGGTTTTTATCAAGAAACTACTTACGCATCGGGCACCTCATTTCTGGCGCTCATTCTTCGCCAGACATATTGAAAAGCCGGCCTTCTCGCATTCAAGAAACGTCAGACCAATTTCCATACGATTATCATACGCGGAAAGCTCACTAGTTCATCATATTTCTTGACGCGTAGCGAAATGCAAAACACTCGAAACGCATTTCCTTTTTTCAAAGCTGAGAAAAGAATAATCCATGAAAACTCATGGAGAGGGCCATGATCACAATTAATTAGCTCCACTTCCGAGTTTTTTCGCATTTGTTTTTAGAAGCCTTAGTAGATCTGAGTAGCTGCTCATATTTTTGAATCTGCCTCTTTGATAGAACGCAAATTTCCATAGCAAAGGTGGTCTGCTTTTTGATGAAATGATTAGAGTAAGGTATGTAGCTTCGCAATGATCTTGTCAAGAAAAACACACGGCTTAGGGCCAGTTTCGGACGACGGTAGGAAATTGAACTCAAATGATACAAAGCAGGGCTCACGGCTGGTTTTCTCATCTTGTTTTCCAGTCTTGCTTCGCGCGTACACAATTCACGAAGTCTGTCACTCGGCTTTGGCTGATCGGTGTCTTCATATACTTTGTTGTTTTTTTATTCGAGCCCTTTCCGCATAACACAAAGAAAAGCAAGCGAGTGTTGCTGCTCACGCGCCGCTTTTGTCGAGGTTACCCTTTTTTGTTTTTGTTAAGAGATTCATTCGAATTTACGACGCGCAGAGGTAATTATTCCTGGAGGTACGAAAGTGCTCTACTGCAAATTTTTTCGTAGCGAATCAGCGCACTTGTTGGCCCTGCTATGGCTACAGATGGCGACGCGCCGTCTGACCAGACGAAGGTTTAAAAGAATGATGGTGGTTCATCGGGGAACAAGTGACTCATCGAACTCAAAGGACGGGGAACAAAAACGTAGTGGACAAAATGCCTCGAAGTTAATATTGCGACAAGGTTTCGTAAGAGCGAAGGTTTATTGAGGTAATGGTTTCGCTTCTTTAGTGAGAAAAAGCTGTAAAGCATGTCAAATTTATGTTCGTGATTGCGGTGTTGTTCCGAAAGGGTCAGTGCAGCCGAGAAATCACGAAAAAGTTTGCTAACTTCTCTGTGTAGCAAGGCTCGTTCATTTTGCCACAACTTGCCGGAAAATACTATAGGTATAGGACTACTCCTGAACGCTGATTCAAATTTGGTGTTTTCTGCCACATCTTTGTACGTCACTAATACTCACTCTTGTAACTACCGCTGACGACATCACCGCGTAAAAGCCGGAGTATATTCCTTTTTTTATTTTTTAGCTTACGAGTTACGAAATAGTTCCGAAAGTTCACCGACTCTTCATTTTCTCTAGTTCACTTCCCCAGCTTGCCAGTTCAAAGTTTCAAAGCTGATGCCGCGTTTCCAAAATTGCAAACGTTGAAAACGAACGACACGGGGCGGGAGCGAACACAGTCTAGAATAACACGGGAACAACTCCACAGATTCCTCGCTGAACCCTACCAATTAGCGATAAAGCAGCGGCAACAACAATAACTGACCCGTGTCCTTTCGTAAAGTCCCTTAACAGGCGCCAAGGAAGGCAGTGCAGTATTTGCACCATCGATGAAAAGTTTCCAGGTCACAGGGTTTACTTTGGAAACGTATATTGAGGCTTTGAAGCTTTAAGGTTCCGAAGGACTGTGGACAAGAGTTACCCCCCCCCCCCCCCCGTTCTCCAGATCTGCAACTTCGGTCATGCCGTAGCTGCCGAAGTGAAAGGCCGGAAAAGAAAATCAGTGGCCTGAGGGCTTTTGATGAAGGCGGTACGTCCAGATCATGTAGCCAGTTTCCCTAACCATCCACAAACCGGAGTAAACTAGCGCTCCTTACCACCCTGAATATGAGTGCACAGACGCGCCGCTAAAGCACCATAAGTACGAGAAGACTGGTGTTCTCAGCCTAAGAGCTCGTCGAACCTGCACTGGTCACGCGTCGCAAGCCCAGGTGGTCTGTCGTTCTTCGTGTTACTGAATGTGCCGAAGCACCATCACCACCACGTCGACGTTCGGCCCGGCTATTCTCACAGCACTTTGCCGGACCTGCCACGCCGACCACCATACCTGTAGCGCCGAGGAAGTATAGTGTAACTCATAAGTCCCAGTATATCCTCTTAACGGGGCTCAACGGTATGTAAGCGTCGCCAACTGCTCCGAAGGCCACTAAATTTACGAAAGTGAATTTCAACCTTCCTCATACAGACTGGAGCACTCTGAGTCCGGGAACAGTTGAAAATAATCGGATTATAGATTTCTTGTTCACCTTTAATCTTGATCAACTTGTAACTACACCGACTCGTATTCGGAATGCTTCCAGTTCTGTTCTTAGTATTATCAAGTAGTGATTTCCAAAAAAAGCAGTACCCATGTAGAAATAATCGACGGCCTGTCTGACCACAAATTAGTCTTATGTACTTTCCCATTTCCTCTACTTGAACATGACTGCCTTGAAAAACATGTCCTTGTTTTTAACAGAGCAGATGATGCTGCTATTGTAACGCACCTGGATCATGAATACTAGGACTTTCCCAATATTTGTACTGATTCACAGTCGCACAATAATGGTGTATGGCTGCAATTTAAGTCCCATGTCATGTATTGCATCAACAGGTTCGCCCCAAAAGTAGCGAAGGTGACAAGGAAACACAATGCTTTGATTACAAGCGATATAATATACCTGAAACGCGAAATCAAAAAACTTCGAACAATAAATAAAATATGCAAGTGTTCCGGGTATCACTACCGTTTGAGTGGTGTTAGAAAATTTTTTAAGCTTAACATACAGAGCGCTAAACAACGTTTTAATAGCACGAATTTTATTAGCACCACCAAGGTTTAACAGCACCGACTTACTCAAGCTCTCACCATCCATTCGCAAATTGATATGATCATTCTTAATCTATAAAAAGCATTTAATCGGGTCTCTCATGCAAAACTACTTTTCAAACTTACCCGCATCCTCGGAAACGGGCCGATCGTACGCTGTATAAGCGATTATCTTGCCAATCGGAGGCAATTCGTACACCTTGGCGCAGCCATAATTCTGGAACAGTTAAAGTTATTTCCGGTGTCCCACAGGGCACCATGTTAGCTCCGCTTCTGTTTTTACTATTCATAAGTGATCTATCAAATGAAGTTGACGTCAAAATCCGACGATCTGCAGACGACTGCATGCTCTACTAAGAAGTCAAAATATTAATGACCCAAATTAAGCTTAATAGTGCTCTGAACAAAGTTGTACAGTGGTGCGACACATGGAATATGTGTATTAACGCAGAAAAAAACAGTTTCAATGTGTGTTACAGAGAAAAAAAGAAACTAGATTTTTCATTCTCCCTGAACAGGACCACACTATCCCGTGTCACTTCGCATCAATATCTAGGTGTTCTAATCTCCTGTGACCTTACCTTGACAGCGCATGTGCGAAATTTAACTGACACAGCGATGCTGAAATTGTTCTTTATCAAGAGAGATTTGAGACAAGCGACTACTGAGACCAAACGCCCTGTCTACGTCACACTTATCAGACCTACCTTAGAGTATGCAAATATTATATGGTTCCCGCACACAAAAGACAATATCTACACACTGAAAATGGTCCAAAGAAAAGCTGTACGTTTTTTTTATTTAACCGCTACCATCGTTTCTATTCAGTCATAGAGCTTTTACAGCGCGCAGGTCTTCATACTCTGACAAGTAGAGTAAAGCTGCAGCGTTGTAAATTTCTTTATTTACTTCTTCACAACTCATTCCAGCTACATTTTTCAGACTTTTTAGATATAAGACACACGAGCCAAACCGGACACATTCACTCAAATATGGTACAGGATTTTCCTTGCAATAATAACTCGTTCTGGTATACTTATTTTCAGCAGTCAGTACGCGAATGGAACGCTTTGCAACAATCTATTACCGCGCAGCCAACATTGAAAAAATTTATTGAGGCGAAAGCCTATAATGGCTCATACTCGCGGTGTCCGTCCGTCCGTGAAACTCTTGCACTAGATAAGAAAAAAATATCTTCGTGCACGATGGGATTCGAAACACCGTTCTTCCGTTCCGCAGCCGAGCGTGCTAACGACTTCGCTACTTCCTGCCAACGCCTATGTAGTTCTCCTTGTCTCGGACGCTGGAGAGTGTTTGCAGAAAGGCGTCAATCAGACCGATGCCTTCCAAACGCCCTCCAGTGTCTCCAGCATTTAAGATTTAAAAACAATTGTGTACCTAATTAACATCTTAACTACACATCAGCGTCACAAGCAGCAACATCGCGCTAAAGGTTTTCGCCTCACCGCACTTTAGGTCAACAAAGTGCCCCCTGAATATTTGTGCTTGCTGAAAAGGCAGTTCTTTCTTATACGCACTGTTGACCCTTGATGGGGCGCTTTGATGGGGCACGTGGTTTTCCCTATCATGGTGACAACCTAACTATCCGCATTTTAGAGTGCGATGAGTCGATCATTGTTGCTCGCAGGTTTCCCTGCGTCACCTTGCAGCGTCTCGAAACTACGACGGACTTTTCCAACCCTCTCAAGATGTCTGTCTAATGTACAGGCTTCAACAGCGCAATAAGTCTTCGCCATGACACGTTTCACTGTATCATAAAGAGTGCAAGCGGTGTTTAAGTTGAGACACGAGTGGCCTTAGCCCTTGCAAAAATTTCTTTGGATAGTCTATGAACTATACCATAGCGTTCTGTCTATAAAGTCTATAGACATTCTAAAGAAAAATTCTTTAGTGCATGTGCAAGCGAAGTCCGAAGATGCCGGTGAGAAATGCTGCAGGTCGTGGGAGAGACGCTGGCGGACTGATGTGAGAGGCTGCTTTCAAAGACGCGCTGCAAGCATTCTATGCAAAACGCAACAAAAGCTCACGAAACGAGCGAAAAGCGACCGCTTCTTTTGCAGCGCAGGCGGGTCGTTTATGCGACCGAACTGAGCATCGGAGAAAGAAATAAACACACGACAAGCAGTCGATGGAAGTCTATGTCGTCATCTCGTTCGTCATCAGTAGTCAAGTCCATTGCAGGGCAGGCGCCTCTCCCAATGGTCTGAAATTAACCCTGTCCTGCCTCACCTGCGGCCATCTCATCCCCGCTAATCTCCCAATCACAACTGCTCACCTGACTCTCTCTACGCCTGCCACGTTCGCCTTCTCTTCGAATTCGTTCCGTTATCCTAAGAGACCATCGGTTATCCCCTCTTCTCCGCACTACTTGTCCTACTCAAGCTCGTTTTCTCTTCCTTATTTTGGCTAGGGTGTCATCAACGCGTGTTTCTTCTCTAATCCTCTGTTCTCTCTGTCTCTTAACCTTACTCATCATTTTCCTTTTCGTAACTCGCTGCGCTTTCCTTAATTTAATTTCAAGACTTCTTGCTGGGCTCCAAGTGTTAACCCACAGGTGGGCGTTTATCGGCAAGACGCAGCGAGTGTGCAAGTACATTCCAAAGTAATGCGTGTAATAATACAAAATAATGCCCCTACAACTAAATACGCAGAATTCGTCAATCATGTCTCATGAACGTCGACAATTCAGTCTCACATTCGCCAGGGATGTAGTTCGTCATCTCAGTGCATTCGGTGTAAACAACGAAATCCCCCGAAGTGAGCCAATGCGGCGTCACTTTAACGAAAATCAACGCAGCGCTTCTGGTATCAAATTTTGTCGCAATTTTTAGTTTGGAAAGCAGTACTAAGACCTCAGCGACGAGGCGACGCGATCATTATGCCCGTTGTTTAGTGCGTTGCCGGGATACTGAGTGCCGCGTAGCTCGGTTACTCAATTCATGTGCGCACTAGAGTCCGCAGTAACTGAGTCAGGGTGACAGCTGCCGCAGCATCAGCCTCGACATTCGTGGAGTTTCTCTCGGTTTCTTGCCTTCCACGTTCCGAAGAACAGGTGCGATGCTGCCCAGGTTACTGGTTTTCTCTTTTTCGGAGCAAACCTCAGCATTTCTTTTTCCAATAACTGCCTTGCGTATTCGAGCGAACCAGCAAAGAAGGCGACTTTGCTTTGATAAATATTTAAGTACGTGGATATGTAAATCGCCTATTTACTTTGCCAGCTCTGCTCCTTACCATAGCGTTATCTGTACAGCATGCCAGAAAGATCGCAAATGCCGCATCAAAAACCATGGTGATCAGGAGCTGGAACCGGCAGGTATAACTCCTTCTAATGCTATCTTTAGCGTCCGGACTCTGAGAACGATAAGCGTTGTGCATGCAGTACTGTGAAAATGAAAGATTTCTAATGTGCATCACTGAGAGGAGTGTAGTCTCAAGCGGTTTCCGTTTTTTGAGTGAAATATGAAGCTCGGACACCTTGGTGCGACCAAATTAAAGAAAAAAAGCGAGCTAAAAGAGTGCACGCAACCAGTGGAAATATTTACCTGAAAAACTCTCTGTGCCCACCAATTCTTGGCTAGTCCCGCTATGTGGGCATGCGCCATAGAATGAGGATAACAACAACCAGTGGAGACTAAGCCTACGACTATCGCTTATCTGGTCCACTTTCTGAAGGTATAAAAAAAGTTTTGTTCATTTTCAACTACATCGAAGCTATCCCAATCCCAGCCGCCAGCACAAAGCATATGTAAAACAAATAATAGTTCCATCCTTTGCTTCTCTGTTCTCTATTTTTAATCATTCACCATAGAGGTTCTCAATATAGCCGAGAGGGAAAGCTGGCGGCGCTGCACTTCGTCTGCTATAGAGGGGCATAGGAATGCTGGGTAAATCAGGTTCCGTATTTGGCCTGGCTATTGTTGGGCCTAAAACATGGATTCAGCCTTAACAATACGACTCTTCTCGAAACAAACCTCGAACCTCCAGGCACATACCAATGCTATGAAAGTTTCCATATGCCAGCCTAATACTCGCATCAATTGTATTGAAGAACTGAAAAAAAACATGCAATTGATATAACTACCTTTGCGCGCAGAGGGGAGCATCACGTCGCTGCTACCCATTCCGAGGCAGAACCCACGTTTTCGGCCGAACACTAGCCAAGCCAAATACGAAACCTCTCCTTCCCGGCATTCTCTCGGGTAATGAAGTGTTCTTTAAGAAACTCGCATAGACGGCGGCGCCAGCTTTCCCTCTTGGTAGTACTGAGAAACTCTATGCCTCGCCATAAATGCATGGTGAGCGCATTCTGTCCCATAGAGAGAGAGATTACCGCTCCCATGTTTTGTTTCTTGCGTATTCGTAGTCCCTGTGGCGCAATGGATTCGCGGAAATCGGCTGCGTGTATATAGCTCTTCTCTTTCCCGTGACATCTTCCCAGGAATAAGCCGCGGAAAGATAATACCGCAGCTCGCTATCGTATGAAGTGAGGCGAGGGTCCAATGGCAGGTACCGGAGAATGCGTTCTTGTGACTGATGGCGCAACACTTTTGCATCTGCCATGACGAAACGCTCGCAGCACCGTGCATTCACATGTCGATAGTTTTCGGTTTCGACTTCTTGCATGCTGTGATATCGACCCACGCTCAAATGCGTCTCAGCAGCATTCGCGTCGCGGTGGCTCAGTGGTTAGGGCGCTCGACTACTGAGCCGGAGTTCCCGGGTTCGAACCCGACCGCGGCGGCTGCGTTTTTATGGGTGCAAAACGCTAAGGCGCCCGTGTGCTGTACAATGTCAGTGCCCGATAAAGATCCCCAGGCGGTCGAAATTATTCCGGAGCCCTCCACTACGGCACCTCTCTCTTCCTTTCTTCTTTCACTCCCTCCTTTATCCCTTCCCTTACGGCGCGGTTCAGGTGTCCAACGATATATGAGACAGATACTGCGCCGTTTCCTCACCCCCTCCCTCCCTCCAAAAAAAACAATTATAACCAATTCGACTGCTGAAAGAGGCCGAATGAATGAATGAATGAATGAATGAATGAATGAATGAATGAATGAATGAATGAATGAATGAATGAATGAATGAATGAATGAAACGAAGAAAAAATTCCTTCGGGTTATGCTTTTCCAGTATGGCACTGCTATTCCGGACTCTTCCTGCGCTTTCGCGTATGACGTTTTGATCTCCGTGCTTTAGAATTTTATGTAGAGACTACGGCGTCGTTGCGTATTTGTGCGACAGACACTTAAACCAAGGCTGCCACTTTTAATGGACCATGATTCTGGGAGATAACAGATATGGGCCGATTTCAGCAGAAGAGAAGAGAAGACCTCTCTAAATGAAAAAAATAGCTTTCGGCGATTTACACTTGATGACTCATCAGACAGTTATTTTCACTGTAGAAGGTGACATTGGCTATATAAGTGGAATGCTTAGAGATCTCATATTTTTTTCTAACGAATAACAGTAATCAAAACATGGAAAGACAAACTATTTTGCGAATTTGTTGTCTTATTACGAATTCGCGCGAAATAGCATAACTCTAAGGGCGACAAAACGTAAGCCGCCAACGGTGTTTCTGAAGGCAGCCGCTGCACTTGCACTTTTTGCTTGGTATGTCAGAGTCAGTTGCATTGGAATCACCTCTCATCCCCTGTTCAAGGCACGTGGTGCGGAGGGCATGCAGTGTTAGGGCGCACTAGGTGAAGGTGAAGGTAGAGCGACCGCCTCGCGTTCAAGAGGAGTGGGGTTCGAATCCCGGTGCCGCGCAATTCTCCACCGAGTTTTTAAAAAAAAGAAACTCCGCGTGTCGATGAATTGCATAAGCAGGCCTGGGGTGCGGCCTGATCTCGGTGACCAGAACCGACAACGCACTCCCTGACCAGAAGGAGATTTGGCCACCCTGGTGTTGTACTTGGCCACAACCTTCTATGAACAAACAAATTAACCCTCGGCCCTAAGTCCCCAGCGTCTGTGGAGCAAATGACCAAGGCGGCGGTGAGACCTATGACGCCGCGGAAGGTGCTAAGAATTTCTGGCTCCAGACAGGCCGCCATGGGTATCTGAACCTGGCAACGTTTAACGCTAGAACCTTATCTAGTGAGACTAGCTTAGCAGTGCTGTTCGAGAAACTAGCGAGCATTAAATGGAATGTCATAGGGCTTAGTGAAGTTAGGAGTACAGGCGAGGCGTATACAGTACTAAAGGACGGGCACATACTGTGCTATCGCGGATTAGCTTATAGACGAGAAATAGGTGTGGGATTCCTCATTAATCAGGATATAGCTGGTAACGTAGAGAAATTCTATAGTATTAACGAAAGGATGGCAGCTTTCGTAATTAGGAATAATAAGCGATACAAGCTGAAGGTGGTGCAGGCCTGCGCGCCTACATCCAGTCATGATAACCAGGCTGTTGAAAGCTTCTATTGAAACGTGGAATCGGCAATGAGCAAAGTAAAATCACAGTACACTGTACTGATGGGCGATTTCAATGCGAAGGGAGGCAAAAAGTAGGCTGGCGACCAGGCGTTAGGCGACTATGAGATAGGCTCTAGGAATAGCAGGGGAGAGCTATTAGTAGAGTTCGCGGATAGAAATAATTTACGCATCATGAATACCTTTTTCCACAAACGAGAGAACAGGAAGTAGACGTGGAAGAGCCCCGATAGTGAGACTAAAAATGAAATCGACTTCATACTATGCTCCCAACCTGGCATCGTTCAGGATGCGGGCGTCCTCGTAAAGATGCGTTGTAGCGACCACAGAATAGTAAGGTATCGAATTAGCTTAGGCTTGAGGAGGGAACAGAAGAAGCTAGTGAAGAGGAAGTTCGTTAACGAGCTAGCGATAAGAGGGAAAATAGAGGAATTCAGGATATCCCTGCAGAACAGGTATTCAGCTGAGATATTCAACTGAGGAAGACGATCTTAATGCTCAAGCAATGAACGATAATCTGTTAGCTATCATTACGGAGTGTGCACTAGAAGTAGGCGGTAAGACGGCTCGACAGGATACCGGCAAGCTATCTCAGGAGACGAAAGGTCTCATTAAGAAACGTCAAAGCATGATGGCGTCTAACCCTACAGAGAGAATGCAACTGGCAGAGCTATCGAAGTTAATAAATAAGCGCAAGGGGGGGGGGGGGTAGCCGACAACATAA
Organism: Amblyomma americanum; assembly: GCF_052857255.1. Taxonomy (NCBI): domain Eukaryota; kingdom Metazoa; phylum Arthropoda; class Arachnida; order Ixodida; family Ixodidae; genus Amblyomma; species Amblyomma americanum. The sequence continues at coordinate 251,834,988 of NC_135497.1, forward strand.
GGAAGTTTAATGTAGATAGTATCGAGCATGCACTAAATAACGGAGGTAGCCCAAAAGCGGTGAAGAGGAAACTATAGGCATAGGTAAAAACCAGATGTATGCGCTAAGAGACAAGGAGGCCAATGTCATTAGCAATATGGATAAGATAGTTAATGTAGCCGAAGAGTTCTACACAAATCTATACAGTAGCTAATCTAAGCAGAACGTTAATGGTAGAGACAGTAGCGCACAGCAATGAGTCATCCCGCCGGGAATGAAAGAGGAAGTAAAGAAAGCCTTAGGAGCAATGCAAAGGGGAAAAGCAGCTTGAGGATCAGGTAACATCAGTTCTGTTGAAAGACAGAGGGGAGATTGTACTGGAAAAACTAGCCACCCTGTATACGCAATGCCTTATGAGCGTGACCGTACCAGAAGCTTGGAAGAACGCAAACATAGTCTTAATACATAAGAAAGGAGACGCCAAGGACTTGAGAAATTACAGACCGATCAACTTACTGTCCGTTGCCTACAAGGTATTTACTAAGGCAATCGCTAATAGAGTCAGGGCAACCTTAGACTATTATAAACCAAATGATCAGACAGGGTTTCGTAAAGGATATTCCACAATAGATCATATTCACACTATCAATCAGGTGATAGGTAAATGCGCAGAATATAACTAACCCCTATATATAGCCTTCATTGATTACGAGAAAGCATTTGACTCAGCAGTCATGCAGACATTACGGGAACAGGGTGTAGAAGAGCGTTATGTGAAAATACTCGAAGATATATATAGGACCTGCACACCTACCATAATCCTCCATAAAGTCAGCAATAAAATTCCAATAAGGAAGAGCGTCAGGCAAGGAGACACGACCTCGCCAATGCTATTCACCGCCTGTTTACAGGAGGTATTCCGAGGCCTAAATTGGGAACAGTTGGGATTAAGAGTAAATGGAGAATACCTAATTAATCTGCGATTCGCTGATGACATTGCCTTGCTGAGTCACTCTGGAGATTAATTGCAAATCATGATCAATGAGTTAGACAGACAGAGCAGAATGGTGGGTCTAAAGATTAGCATGCAGAAAACCAAAGTAATGTTCAACAGTCTAGCAAGAGAACAGCAGTTCACAATTGACAGCGAGGTGCTTTAAGTGGTAAAGAAATGCATCTACTTAGAGCAGGTAGTGACAGCTGATCCGGATCATGGCGAGGGAAATAACTAGAAGGATAAGAATGGGATGGAGCGCATATGGCAGGTTCTCGCAGATCATGAATAGCAGGTTACCAATATCCCTGAAGAGAAAAGTGTACAACAGCTGTATCTCACCGCTACTCACCTACGGGGCAGAAACGTGGAGGCCAACGAAAAGGGTTCAGCTTAAGTTAAGGACAACGCAGCGAGCAATGGACAGAAAAATTCAAAGTGTAACGTTAAGAGACCGGAAGCGGGCAGAGTGGGTGAGGGAACAAGCGCGGGTTAATGGCATCCTAGTCGAAACCAAGAGGAAGTAATGCACTTGATAGGGCATGTAATGCGAAGGCAAGATAACCGCTGGTCCTTAAGGGTAACGGAGTAGATTCCAAGAGAAGGCAAGCGTAGCAGGGGCAGGCAGAAATTTAGGTGGGCGAATAAGATTATTAAGTTTGCAGGAATTGGGTGGAGCACTTGGCAAAGGGCGGGGCTAATTAGAGAGACATGGGGGAGCCCTTTGCCCTGCAGTGGGTGTAGTCAGGCTGATGATGATTATGATGATGAGTTGAAGCTCCGGGCGATACGTAATGAAGCCTTTCGTCCAAAGCGCGGCTAGCGTGTCCTTCACTTTTTGCAGCAGTAAAGGTGTTCCACTGTGTGAAAGTTGGGTAAAATCCGATAATTCTAGTTTTCACACCCAACTGGCCTCAATCCATATAGTAAACGTTTTTCGCTTATTTTCTGTACTTGCCAAGACACGCCTGAGCTATATAAGGTGCGCTGAAGTGGAAGGCTTGGGATTAATTCCGACCCTCTAGGATCCTTCACTCTGCACCGAGATCTCAGGAGGCTGGCGGTTTTGTATTTCGCCAGCATATGAACGAGGCTTGTTCGTACGAACTAAAGGAAGCAGCATAAAGTGTATGCTTGCCGTACGAAGTCACCTTCCCGATGGTCAAAGGTTCAGCTCATGTAACTAGGAAGTTAGTTCTGTTTGAAGGATACGGAACATGTATTTTTTTATTTTTTCATTGTCTCCACCAAGCTTTGGAAGTCTCAGGAATTAATGCAACACAGATAGCTAATGGTACGGTCTCCCAAGTCACACGAAAAGCAAGAACCCAGACTGTAGCTCGATTAGGCACGCCATTGGCTCATAGGATTTTTTTTGTCCAAAGGTGCGGCTAGGGACTTCAGATGATGATGAAAAACGTTTATTGAGCTGAGTGAAGCCTTCTCTGGCACTTTGATGGTGCCCCTAGTTCAGGGCTCGTATGGAGACTGCCGCACCGTTCACCCGGTCCGCCAGGCGTCACTGCTCTTCCAAGTTTCACCCGGACAAAGCCTCCTCCGACGGCGCCTGTGATGGGTTTTGTATATTTGGGACGGTCGTGTTTCTTTGGCAGCTCCACAAGGTGTGATTCAGATATTCTCATTTCCGCTGAAACTCAGCTATGGAGGCATCCTCATTTTATATACTAAGCAAATAGTGGGAGCTTATACCACTCGGAAAAGAACGTTTTAACTAAAAGTCTAGAATAATGCAGGGTGCTCTACTTCAGTGCAGTTCTCTGCAAACACTTATCGAACCTGTACTAACGAGCGCCTGCCTGCCATGTGTTTCGGGGACGAAGTTGCGAGTGGTACGATAAGCGTGAATTTCTGAACGGAAATAAATCGAAAGCTTCTTGTGTCTCGTCGGGAAATAAGGGAAGCCACACTGTTACGCAGCGGCCTCCGCTCTGCAACAGCAGGCGTGTTTTTTTTTTGTAGATGTTCAGAGTTACTGAGTACGGTCAGCGCCGATGTAAGTCCACCCCAGAAATTCTTGCATTTTTGCATCCATAATTTACATCTCCTCATTGCATTCCTCTGGGCGGAACTGCCAGCTCGAACCTTCTTCTGGTTAAACTCCTTGCCTTCCTCTCTTTTTCTTGCATGTGTTTCCCCATCACCCAACCCCCTAACCACCATCTCCTCAAACAGAACCCGTGTTTCTCTATCTCTAATAAGAAGGCCATGCACTTGCAGTAAGCAGCTGAAGAAAACAGTCACATAGTGCTTTCACTTTTGCTACAAATCATGCGACACAGTAGCTGCTCTGAGCAATGTGTATGGCATTTCAGTACTAACACATTGTTGTTATTTTTTCTGTTATTATTGTTATTAAAGTTATCAGAATAACTTGTTAGTCACATACTATGCATGTGCTTCACTGGATTGAAATTTACAATCATGGTTTATTTTCTAGCTTTCCTGTATATTTTCGGTCTATAGGCAGCACTAGCCCATTTTTTTTTTCAGACTTTTCAATCGCTGCTCTTATGTGGGTCGGTGAGAGCGTTTCGCTGTGCGCGATAATGTTTCGCGCCGAATTGTGCAGAAATTCAACTTCCCCATTTTTGAAAGGATCTGGATACAGGATACAAAAAATAGTATGAGGAGGGCTTTTTCTTTTTCATTACGAACGTTAGGCTAAGGACGTCACAAGAATTGCAGAAGAGTAACGCGGACTGCTATGATTTCAGAGTATCAGAAAACGATGGCATTATTTTTAACTTATTTTTCCTTCGCAAACAAGACGTTCACTGTCTCATATAGACTGGACGAAGAAGTAGGTTTCTTTTTATTGTTCTGCTATTTTTTTAACTTATTTTTCCTTCGCAAACAAGACGTTCACTGTCTCATATAGACTGGACGAAGAAGTGGATTTCTTTTTATTGTTCTGCTATTTCTCCTCTTTTTTTGCCGGCGGAGGTGCTAAAAGCATCCACCAAGACTCAATCATTCTCTTTTAGCTGTGGCGTGAAAATGACAGTTGGTGAGCTGGATGAGGCATCAAAAGGGTTCCTTTCTATATTTTGATTTGGTTTTCTTTTTTCGCGTTCCCACGCACTGGGACCGCCTTCTCCGCTCAGATTAGACAGTCTGACTCTGGAAAAGTGGTGCCATTCCGTCTTATGCACGCCTATGTTGCCGCGCGAAATTAGCGACTGATGATTACACAGTCACAGCTGCATTTCCCACATTCTGAAAGGATCCCTGCGTTGAGTCCTTATAAGGATCATCTGTATAGCGGGGGGCTATCACAATTAATGCTACTATTATATTAATTGTATTGACAGTCATACTTCAGTATGTCACTGGCTGAAGCACCAGACTATATGGAATATATAGGAGTGTCGCAGCACAGCGTGTATTTCTTGTGTCGCACTGATAGTATTTTCTAAGGGCCATTTCCACATTTTACACTGGGGGGTGAACGATTTCTCTTGACCGTATACACCATCAAAACCAATAGTTTATTAGATTTGTGTGAATGTTAGCCACGGAGAGCTGAGAAAAAAACTGTGTAATGGTTGGTGGCTTATACCTGGTAAGTACAGAGGTATCACACGAGGCGCTTGAGATAGGGACGAGTATGACGTTAAGAAAGGAAACAGCATTTACGAAATAGCGTTAGTAATGCGGGCTATTTGAAGGGACTGCGCACAACGGCACTCTCCTTGAGTGATCCCAGCCTCGTCTGCTGAGATAATTCCCTGCCTCTCGTGGTTTAGCAGTTCACCGCGCTAAACCAACGCATATTTATCCTGAAAGCAGCAAGTCGTTGCGTTTTTATTAGCCAATTTGTGCGGAAACAACTGGGGCTTCCTTTATCGTATAACACATTGCCGTAGCTCAGTGCGTTTTAGCTGCCTGCCATTTTAGCAGCGGACTACTCAAAGGCGCCCTACTTTCGTCATGTCTTTTAGCCGTTCTCAGCGCCTTCAACGGTGCTTATGTACAAAGCTGTTCCATATTTCGCTCGTTCGCTTCCCCTCAGCAAACGAGGCCATCCTCTGTCTCGTTCACTGCTTAACGACTGTCTCTGAGAACTGAGCGGGGTAACTGCTCATGCCTTTCTCGAGCCGTTAGACGGCACTGCGGCTGTGGCGAGTTCGTCCGCGGTTCTTCACGTCACGGCTTTGTTTATGTTTCGCTTGTCAGAAGCTTAAGTTTGGTTCCTTCGTCGGGTTGATTTCTTGACCTGCATAAACAATGATAAGCCGCACCCGTGAAAAGGGGGGGTCATTTCATTGTTGTCGCGATTTTAGTCGCACAGGGAGCTTTGATCTCTCTGCGCTGCTGCTCCTGCTTGGATTGCGTCAAATTACGCGCTGAACTTGCACCCAGGCTGCTGTCGTGTACCTATTTCGCCATAAGCCCTCCTCACGTTTGATGGAAGGGGAAAAAGGTTTGAAATTATTTATTTTCTTTTTGATCATATCAGTGTATCCGACGGAAAATTTCGCTCTTTCACTGCATAGCTGTGCTATTCAGCATACGTTCGTGCTGTTTACTACTGATGTATTTATCGTCTCAACGATTGTTCGAAGAACCCATATCTGTAAGTTTACGCAGCTCAACATGTTGCATGAGCTCAACTTGAGTTGCATGAGCTCAAGTGTACCGGTGTGGCCTGCACAAAGCAGCTGCGCATTCTGCCACTTGTGAAGCGCGGCAGTGTGTAAGGTCGATAATTAGGAAGTTCCTTTTCATATAAAGGTAGTAACAGTGGCGGCTTAGGTAATAAATGCAATTTTAACGTGTCTTCTTCTAGTCCATTAGGTCGATTTAATTGTCTCCCTAACTAATATTTCGCTCTCTTTCACGGATCCTCTAATCTCGTTTTACTTATTTCCACTTTTTAAAAATATACAGCGCCTTGCCAATTTTTAACCGCAGAGAAACTGCCTTGCTGTCTTGCATACTTCAACAGCAAATATCAATTATATCGTCTAATTTCTGCTATAAGCATTTTTCCCTCAAGCACCCACCGCTAACATCGAGGTCAAAGCGCTTCCGATTGGAAT